>NC_048285.1:313175-315675 GCF_009762535.1 Notolabrus celidotus | reverse complement strand
GGATGAAGAATCTGATTCCTTTGTTTCAGCCTGGTGTCCCTAATGTCTGCTGATGTGCAACGATTTGAAACCCAAATTTACAACCCCACGTCATGTGCAGTCTAAGCTCCTGAATGCCTCATGCTGGCTGGCTCCTCTCCAACACAAACCTCTTACCTCCTGCATGATGACTTCTTTCTGCGGCAGCTGGTTAAGCAGTCCACTGGCCTGAACCACGTCCAGGTTCTGCCACAGCGTCAGAGAGCGAGCGCTGTTCCTCAGCTGCAGCTGTAACACCGGGGCAGACACCACACCGGACCCCTCCTCCTCTGTCGGTGAGACCCCCGGAGAGAGGTTCTCCCGCTGCCGTCGCTGCTCAATCTCCTGCTGCTTGGAGGTGTCCCGGTACTCCTGGTACAGGAAGGCTGCATGGTCACAGGAGCAGAGACACGAGTTAGTGTGTTAGAACAAAGGCCTGAGCTCTCTCTGCGACACGGCCCACACAGTATTCACCGTTAGAGACTTCCTGATAAACGTTGTCACTGCATCACTCGTTTTCTGTAAAAGTTGACCTCGTGTTTCTCTCATTCTAGATCTTTATTTCCTGCAGACATGAGGAGCACAGACAGGCTGTATGTCTCTGCATTTCACGAGCTTGCACCAATATTCTAATATGAATGTAGGTATAAAACAACAAACTCCGCCTGTTCAGGAAGCTGTGATTAGAGGACTCACCCAAAGTCCACAATCACAACACCTCTATCACAACGTTGTACATTAAGCAATCCTGTTACAGCTTGGATCGATCATCATACTTCTTTGAGATAGGCCCAACATCACATCGATCACCAAAGTCAGAGCTTTATATAAATATGAATCCTCATCAGTCAGTAATGTTTAAAATAAGAGCGGGACTCAAATATCTCTGTCAGAGACTCGTTTCTCTCAAACTGAGACTGTGGAGCTCCGTGCTGAGGATCCATGATTGAGGTCACCTTCTGACAAACACGCCCCCCTACTCATCACCCAAGGCTTCTCTTCACTTCAGCAGACACAACACCAGGAACCACCTGATCAGACCAACCTGTGACCCCCTCTGCCTGTTGACACTGTGGTAAAAACCTGAGCGTGGTCTCACACCCTTTTATCGCTAAGGTCTTAGAAAAAGTGGTTGCTAACCAGCTCACATCTGCTCTAGACGAGCATGACATTTCAGATAGGTTTCAATCTGGTTTCCACCTCAGGAACAACACTGTCAGGAGCTGAGATAAAAACTTCAGTCTTATCTGAGTTCACCTGAAGATAATTCTCTGCCATCCAAAGCTGTATACAGTCCACAGAATCAAGCAGGATAGACAGCTTAGAGACATTGTTGGGTTTCAAAGGCAAGTACAGCTGAATGTCGTCAGCATAGAAGTGATAAGAGATGTCTTTAAAACTTCTTATAAGATACCCCAGGGGGACCTGATGAAGAGAAAACAACAGGGGGCCAAGGACAGAACCTTGTGGGACACCACAGGACAGGTTTTCTACTGATGAGACATATTTTCTAGCATGAACTGAAAAAGTTCTTCCAGAAAGATATGAGGAAAGCCAGTCCAAGGCTGTCCCAGAGACACCCACCCACTGTCTAAGCCTCTGAATTAAAACACTATGCTCCACAGTGTCAAACGCTGTACTAAGGTCCAAAAGGACCAGTACAGAACACTCTCCTGCATCAGCCTGTATCAACAAATCATTAGTGACCCTAAGGAGAGGATCTTCTGTAGAATGCTGCCTCCAGAAACCAGATGGAAACCTATCTGAAATGTCATGCTCATCTAGAGCAGATGTGAGCTGGTTAGCAACCACTTTTTCTAAGACCTCAGAGACAAAAGGTGTGAGACCACGCTCAGGTTTTTACCACAGTGTCAACAGGCAGAGGGGGTCACAGGTTGGTCTGATCAAGTGGTTCCTGGTGTTGTGTCTGCTGAAGTGAAGAGAAGCCTTGGGTTTTTGTCCCCTGCTGTTAAACCTGCCCTACGCAATCTAGGGGTCAAAATGGGCCAGGCCTTTAGCCTGGACCAGCATGTGAATAGTTTGGTTTGTTCTTCTTTTTATCACTTAAGAAATATCGCCAAACTCAGACCTTTTGTGTCCACAGCTGAGTTAGATATGGTTATACATGCTTTTGTGTCATCTCGCTTGGATTATTGTTATTCTCTCTTTACATGTCTTAGCAATGCATCCTTGAACCACCTACAAGTGGTCCAAAATGCTGCTGCTAAGCTGTTGACCAAATCATCTAGGAGATCTCATGTCACTCCGATCCTAATTTCTTTGCCCTGGCTTCCAGTTAAATGTAGGACCCAGTTTAAAATTCTTGTTGTTGTGTACAGAGCGCTCAATGGTCAGGCTCCAGTCTACATCAGGGAGCTGCTGAAGCCTTATAACTCCAGCAGGACTCTGATGTCCTCTGATCAGGGTTTATTGGTTGTGCCTCGTACCAGGTTAAAGACTAATGGGGACTCTGCTTTCCAGG